>NW_028252946.1:0-12779 GCF_964263255.1 Lissotriton vulgaris
GCTGCCACACTGCCTAAGAAAAACAAGCATTTACAATGCAACGGTCTCGCCTTTGCAAAAGTTAGAGCTATTGGCATTGTAAATGACAAATTTTGTATTTATGTGTTGGTTTTGAAAACAGATAAATAAATGGCATTGTCATTTACAATGCCAATAGCTTAATCTCTCGCAAATGTGAGACCCATTTGCAGCCCCCCCCCCACACACACACAGCCACACACACACAGCCACACACATGGATGTGGTGGTAGTGGATCTGGTGGATGTGGTGGTAGTGGTGGATGTGGTGGTGGAGGATGTGGTGGTGGAGGATGTGGTGGTGGATGGGGTGGATGTGGTGGTGGTGAATGTGGTGGTGGTGATGGATGTGGTGGTGGATGTGGTGCTGGTGAATGAGGTGGTGGTGGATGAGGAGGTGGATGTGGTGGGTGTGGTGCATGTGGTGGTGGTGTATGTGGTGTTGGTGGTGGATGTGGTGTTGGATGTGGTGGTGGTGGATGTGGTGGTGGATGGGGTGGATGTGGTGGTGGTGAATGTGGTGGTGGTGATGGATGTGGTGGTGGGTGTGGTGCATGTGGATGAGGTGTTGGTGGATGAGGAGGTGGTGGTGGATGAGGTGGTGGTGGATGGCTACAGTGTGGTTGGGAGAAACAAGTTGTGTGTTTTTGTGGGAGGCCACCAGACAGAACAAACACAATTGTAAACCCTTTAACCATAGTTAGGAAAGAGGACAACTACCAGATCCCCGTCCTACCGAATATTCCAGAATCCCCTTTTGCACAACTACATGAAAGAAAAGATATAGCTCCTTTGAGGAAGTGCTTGCCTCACAGCTCTCTTCAACTCTGTCTTCCGGCCCCTGCTGGGGAATGACATACGTGACTCACTCACAGCTCCCCTGCACTGTTTGGGGGGAGGGGGTGTTTTTCTCACTCCCCTCTTACACTAGTTTGCTTAAAAGCACTTTTCGGTTGAAAGGCATGACTTTGATGTGTATGCCTTCGGGATACTGTTGCGCACATGGAACGCTCCTCCCATACCTCTCTTACAATCATCTTCCTTAACAGAAATGCATGACTTGAATCTATAATCTTCCACTCATCTGCCTTCGGGATACTGTTGCGCACATGTAACGCTTTTCTCATACCTGTCTTACACTCATCTTCCTTAACAGCACCATTGGGGGATGAAATGCTTGACTCATACCTGTATTCCATTCAGCTGCCTTTACAGCGCTTATTGAGGATTGAAATGCTTGACTCGCATCTCTCCCTTCCACTAATCTATTCTAACAACACTATTGGGGGAAAAAATGCAAGGCCCATATATGCCTTCCATTCATGTGCGTTAACAACACTGTTTAAGGATGAAATGCTTGACTCATATAGGTTTCCTACTGACGTATTTTAACAGTACTTTTCCGGGGGGTTGAAATGCTTGGTTCACGCTTCTCGTCCACGCTATTTGTTCCTGGACACCTAGCGGCGAGGAGGGAACAGCGGTGGAGGTGGTATTAGCACCAAGGTGGAGAATACTAAAATGACAAGCCTGTGGGTGGGGATGTGACATAAACACAGCAAGTTGCAGAGATAAGAAAAAAAGGAACCGCCGGAATGCCTAGTGCGCAGGGAACCGTAGAGCGCGTCTCACCATTTGGTCTCATGTTGCAGCACAGGGCGGCCACCAGCATCAGCCTGGTCTCCATCTCGCCTCCTTGTGTTCTCTCAACACCAGTCTGCGCCTCTTGTTCCTGACAGCCTCGTAAGTACGTCTCACACGGAGAACCGCCGCAGGCACGGGGGCCGCAGAAGACTCCCGCCTTCAACCTCGAGCGCATTGGGATGATGCCGGCAGGGACAGCGCAAGTGCAGTCCCTCCTGAATGACAAACAGCGCTTCTCCTCAGCCTTGCACAAAGCGCCGACCCGCTGACAACTCAGGCTGATTGGGCTGTCCAGGCGAGCGCGTGGTGGGTGGGAGCGCTTGAAAGTTAAGAGGCCCCTGCGCGTGCTCATCTGCTGTCCGGGGGCAAGATCCAGGCGCGAGCTGAAAGACAAGCCGTGCGCATGCCCATGTGCTGATAGACACGCCGTGAAAAGCAGGCGCTGCCCGGGTGAGGAGCGAAGAAGCCCCTCCCGCCTGGCGTCGACGAGTCTTCCGTTTCAAGGCTTCTTGGTTGGTTGGCTATCAGTCAGAAACCAATCAGAAACCTATCGAGAAACCAACCAATCAGAAACCTTGACTTCCACCGGCACCAATCCCAGCGCAGCTCCTCGTCTGACGTCAGAGGAGCTGCACTCGGGATTTCTGAGGCTCCCGAAGTTTCCGGGCTGCGGCGGTGTTTACGGTGAGGCAACTTACTTAGAATTTCCCTACAATGCCGCTGTGGGAGGCGGCGGTGATTTTAAACAGCGCTCCTTCTTGCACAGAGCTCCACAGTGCCTTCCCATGCGTAAGGGGAGAGGAGCCCGGTGAGTGGGGTTGAGGGTGGGGGTGTACGCGCGTGTGTCTGAGTGTGTATGTGCGTGCGTGTGTCTGCTTAAGGGGGGGTGCGTGTGTGTATGCAGCGTGTGTCTGTTTAAGGGGGGGTGCGTGTGTGTGTGTATGCAGTGTGTGTATGTGCGCATGCGTGAGTGTGGCTTTGTTTGAGAATGAGAAAATGAGGCACGGCGACGTGCGCGCTCACGAGGTAGAATCTCCTCGTGACAGTCTGCTGTCTACATTCCCCCGAAAGTGATTACATTAGTTGTCTCCCTAGACAGCAAAAAGCTTCGCTTTTTGCTTTCGTCTAGGCGAGACCTAAAAAAATACAGAAGGGACGCGGGCGCTAAAGTTAAAGCGTGCTGTGCTTGTAAAAAATAAATAAATAACACATTATAAAGAGCAAGGTGCAAGGAAAATAAAGGTGCCAGTCTCTAATACATCATGCCTCGCAGTGCTGCACATGCGTTGCCCAGGCTCGACCTAAACAGAACTCTGGTGGACACTCCTGAAGTAAATGGGTTTTTGAAGATCTACTGAACCAATATTAAGTAAATTCCACTTCATTTCAGTCGCACTGACAATCCTCTAAATTTAGTTGGGATTTTTGTTCTCTGTAGATGTTCCTTTGTTTCCCTTAGATCAAACTACTATCCATCAGAAAAGCCCCAAAATCGTAATTATGCTTACTGACTAAGAAGGGGTGTGGTGACTCAAGCGCTCCTTCATAACTGCCAAAGCCTCTGAAGAGAAGTGGGGACACTTCGAAACGCGTCAGGCATCCAGGGCAGTTTGAACAGTCAAAGGATATCGTGGTGCTGGAGGCGTGCTTACCATTTAAGGCTCCTTGTGTGCAGCTGAGGTCCGGGTGCTCCTTTGTACGTTGGGTACCTTGGAGCTGGAATATATATATATATATATATATATATATATATATATGTATATGTATATGTATATATATATATATATATATATATATATATATATATATATATATATATATATATATATATATATATATATATATATATATATATATATATATATATATATATATATATATATATATATATATGCAGAAAGAATCTCCTCCCAAAGAAAGAAGCAGAAGCCACATCGGGGATTCACCAGGCAACACCTTTATTTCCTGCTTGCAAAGGGCGAATGCATTTCGGCCAGACGGCCTTCTTCAGCGCCTGCGGTGGGTGTGGGGGAATCACTGTCTTGCTGCAGTTTAAATGTACCTAGTCGCAATGTGATAGGTGCGTAAGTCCGCCCCTCCCCTCAGCAGTTACAGTCACAGGTGATGTTCTTCCCGGTCCTCGATGGTGTCGGGACTCGATTTCCCAGGATGCAACACTGGCTCCTAGGTAAGTAATACTGAGGGTGGTGTTTGGCATGATCCAAATAAGCAGCGGATGACCAAGTACTCTGCACAGCGTTCAGGACCCCTACAGTGGGAAACGTGAGATGCTGCCTCGGGTCCCCTTTACCTCATCAGCCACAGACACGAGTTGCAAATAACGGGGGGCGAACAACACTGTATCCTGCCCAGGCTGAGGCAAGATGTCTCGCTGTACCGCTGTGATTCACTCGTGCTGCCGGTGAGACTGGAGTATTCAATAACTTGAAGTAAGGAGAGATTGCCGAAGCAAAGGCCAGAGGCTCCAGTCCACTTGTGATGAGGGAGCTTCCGTAGCGCGCTTCTGGAAAACGCGTAGCAATGTGCAGAAAGAATCTCCTCCCAAAGAAGGAAGCAGAAGCCACATCGGGGATTCACCAGGCAACACCTTTATTTCCTGCAAGAAAGAAGGGGTGTGGTGCCTCAAGCGCTCCTTCATAACTGCCAAAGCCTCTGAAGAGAAGTGGGGACACTTCGAAACGCGTCAGGCATCCAGGGCAGTTTGAACAGTCAAAGGATATCGCGGTGCTGGAGGCGTGCTTACCATTTAAGGCTCCTTGTGTGCAGCTGAGGTCCGGGTGCTCCTTTGTACGTTGGGTACCTTGGAGCTGGAATATATATATATATATATATATATATATATATGTATATGTATATGTATATATATATATATATATATATATATATATATATATATATATATATATATATATATATATATATATATATATATATATATATATATATATATATATATATTACCTACTGGCGGTCGCCAGTAGGTAGTTATAGTTAGGATAATTTTCAATGTTAAATCTCAACATTCTATTTTGAATAACTTTGGCGCCGGTTGACGAATCTGCCTGAAATTTTCAGGAATATGGTCTCATGGCGGTCCGGTCCTTCCCTGAAAGTTTGGGGGGGATTCGTCAAGCGGGGGCCGAGATAAAAGGGGGGTCCCAAAACGCGTTTTCCCCATGTTAATTTCCATAGGGCGGTCGATTTCACTTTTAGCCCGAACGGCTGAATGGATTTCCACCAAACTTGGCAAAATTGTAGGGACTGGTAGCCCGATGTGCCTTTGCTATGTCTCAAGATATGTGCTCCAGTGGATTTTGAGTAATTAAGGTTCAAAAAAATATATATATCTATAGCAGCGCACCGGTACGCGCACGGGTGCGCGTACCGTGCGCGCCACGCGACTTGCGCGAGGAAAGCTGATTGGCTCTCGGGTGTCTGTAAACATTCTAAACAGTCCGGAGCGGCCGCCATCTTGTGTCTCGGTAAAATCGAGACACAAGAGGTGGCCAAAACAAAGAGGGAAATGAACATAAGGGGGCAGAGTAGACCCCCCCTGACCCCCTAGGTTTGATGTGGGGGCCATAAAAGGGCCCCGCGGGGCAAAAAAAAAAATTTTTTTTTTTTTGATTTTCGCGGGGGGAGCGCCCGGTACGCGCACGGGTGCGCGTACCGGGGAGCGTACCATGGGAAAAAAGAATGACAGTTTTAAAAGTAGCTGTTTAGAAAAAAAAATGTTTAGTTGTTTTTTTTATACATACACATACATATATATAAATGCATATGCACATATATATATGCATATATGTCTATATGTGTGCGTGTAGAGAGAGGTAGAGAGGTAGAGGTGTAGAGGTAGAGAGGTAGAGAGGTAGCGGTAGAGAGGTAGAGATTAGTAGAGAGAGAAGAAGAGAGAGGTAGAGAGGTAGAGAGTAGAGAGTGAGTAATAGAGAGTAGAGAGTGAGTAGTAGAGAGTAGTAGAGAGCAGTAGAGAGAGTAGCAGAGTGAGTAGTAGAGAGTAGTAGAGTGAATAGTAGAGTGAGTAGTAGAGAGTAGTAGAGAGTGAGTAGTAGAGAGTAGTAGAGAGTAAGTAGTAGAGTGAGTAGTAGAGAGCAGTAGAGAGTGAGTAGTAGAGAGTAGGAGAGAGTAAGTAGTAGAGAGTAGTGGAGAATATTCCAAAGTTTGGCACAGCACCACTTTCACAATGAGTCCAATCAAATCATATCACTTAGAGTACTTATTGAAGCGCTGAATCTTGGTGTATATTCAAATGCTTTTATTTTCCTTAAGTTTATGTACCACAGCCAGCCGAAACGTTTCGTTCTGTACAACAGAACTTCTTCAGGGCGTTCTTATTTCCTTCAAGTTATGTCGGTATCCCGTTGTCATATAACTAGATATTTCTTCCAAATGTTAGACGAGACATAAGTATATTCTTATTAAAAGTGACTAGGTATCAATTTTACCCACACAATTCGGGCAGACTTGAGTAATTTATAGCATCCTCAAAGTCAGTCTTTCAAAAATTCCAAAGTATAGGACATGATAATCCAAATCCAAATGTTTCTCAAGAAAAGTCATTTACAATCGTTCGGAATATCGGTGTTTGGGCAGATATGATCCAGGGACCCCCAGTATGCAAGGGGAATTAGTCCCCCCTCTACAAACATGCACGGGGGCTGCGTTGCAGAGAGGTGTAAAAAGGGTTGTGGCTTCATTACACCTCTCTGCAATGCAGTCCCCTGGCGCATACTGGAGATTCCTGGTGGGCTTTCAGGTCTTATATAGTTAGGAATTAGCATTAAAAAAACCTTTGAAATTCACTGAAAAAACCAAAGGTTTCACACTAGTTATAGTTAGGAATTAGCATTTAAAAAACCTTTGAAATTCACTGAAAAAACCATAGGTTTCACACCAGTTATAGTTAGGAATTAGCATTTAAAAAACCTATTAAATTCACTGACAAAACCAGTTATAGTTAGCTGGAAATTTTACTGACATAAAACCATTGAAATTCCCACGTTATAGTTAGTTGGACTCACTATAACTTGCGCGCCTGCAATGCACTGCTGATGACGTCACATATTACATCACTCATGACATGGTCAGTGACATCACTCATGACATCACTGATGACACCATCCAGTGAATGTGTGTCTTTCTGAAAAATAAATTTGTTTTATATATGTATTTGTAAAGGTCGATGGAAGAATAAATGTTTAAATAAGTGTGTAAATGGATGTTTTTTAAAAAAAAAATTGGTTGGTCAACTGGCTTATTAAGTGTATCTTAGTGAATACATATATTAGCGAGTATTGTTTAAATATTTAAATGTTTGTATCAGTGTTTCTCTTTGTGTATAAGTGGCTGCAGGGGTTGGTGACTGACTCACTGTTTGTATGTGTTTTGAAGACAGAATATGTGCAGGACTGTATGGGTGGACGAGTGTGTATATGTGTGTGTTAGTGAGTGAATGACTGTCTCACTAGTGTCTTCATTACTAACGACATATGTTTTAATCTAGTATATGTGAGTATTGATGTATATAAGTGAGTATAGTATATATAGTGAGAGATTGTAGGAGTTCCTGTTTAAATAAGTATGTGTTTCTATAAGTGATTGTTTAAGAGAGTAAGTATGTGTAAGTTTCCTTAGAAGTAAGGTGGTAGTGTGTGTATAAATGTATATGCAAATAAATGGATGTTCAATAGTTTATGTGCATGTGTGAGTATGTGTGTGAGTAACTTTTGGATGACTGCTGATGTGTAACAGGATGTATAGGTGTATCACTACATATGATGAGTGAGTATATATATGAGTGACTATATAGAACTGTTGGTGAATGAGTGGATGAGTATATAGATGGTGGAATTACTGAATTGGTTGTTGTTACTGGTTTGGGTATCTCCATTTTTTTGAAAATGTTTGTTTCTATTTTTGAATATTTGTTTCAAGCGTTACATTACACTGAAATTAGGTCTGTCACTCTGTCACAAGGATGGTGTCATCAGTGATGTCATGAGTGATGTCACTGACCATGTCATGAGTGATGTAATATGTGACGTCATCAGCAGTGCATTGCAGGCGCGCAAGTTATAGTGAGTCCAACTAACTATAACGTGGGAATTTCAATGGTTTTATGTCAGTAAAATTTCCAGCTAACTATAACTGGTTTTGTCAGTGAATTTAATAGGTTTTTTAAATGCTAATTCCTAACTATAACTGGTGTGAAACCTATGGTTTTTTCAGTGATATATATATATATATATATATATATATATATATATATATATATATATATATATATATATATATATATATATGCAGAAAGAATCTCCTCCCAAAGAAAGAAGCAGAAGCCACATCGGGGATTCACCAGGCAACACCTTTATTTCCTGCTTGCAAAGGGCGAATGCATTTCGGCCAGACGGCCTTCTTCAGCGCCTGCGGTGGGTGTGGGGGAATCACTGTCTTGCTGCAGTTTAAATGTACCTAGTCGCAATGTGATAGGTGCGTAAGTCCGCCCCTCCCCTCAGCAGTTACAGTCACAGGTGATGTTCTTCCCGGTCCTCGATGGTGTCGGGACTCGATTTCCCAGGATGCAACACTGGCTCCTAGGTAAGTAATACTGAGGGTGGTGTTTGGCATGATCCAAATAAGCAGCGGATGACCAAGTACTCTGCACAGCGTTCAGGACCCCTACAGTGGGAAACGTGAGATGCTGCCTCGGGTCCCCTTTACCTCATCAGCCACAGACACGAGTTGCAAATAACGGGGGGCGAACAACACTGTATCCTGCCCAGGCTGAGGCAAGATGTCTCGCTGTACCGCTGTGATTCACTCGTGCTGCCGGTGAGACTGGAGTATTCAATAACTTGAAGTAAGGAGAGATTGCCGAAGCAAAGGCCAGAGGCTCCAGTCCACTTGTGATGAGGGAGCTTCCGTAGCGCGCTTCTGGAAAACGCGTAGCAATGTGCAGAAAGAATCTCCTCCCAAAGAAGGAAGCAGAAGCCACATCGGGGATTCACCAGGCAACACCTTTATTTCCTGCAAGAAAGAAGGGGTGTGGTGCCTCAAGCGCTCCTTCATAACTGCCAAAGCCTCTGAAGAGAAGTGGGGACACTTCGAAACGCGTCAGGCATCCAGGGCAGTTTGAACAGTCAAAGGATATCAGGGTGCTGGAGGCGTGCTTACCATTTAAGGCTCCTTGTGTGCAGCTGAGGTCCGGGTGCTCCTGTGTACGTTGGGTACCTTGGAGCTGGAATATATATATATATATATATATATATATATATATATATATATATATATATATATATTACCTACTGGCGGTCGCCAGTAGGTAGTTATAGTTAGGATTTTTTTCAATGTTAAATCTCAAAATTCTATTTGGAATAACTTTGGAGCCGGTTGACGAATCTGCCTGAAAATTTCCTGAAAATGGCCTCGTCGAGCTCCGGTCCTTCCCAGAAAGTTTGGGGGGGATTCGTCAAGCGGGGGCCGAGATAAAAGGGGGGTCCCAAAACGCGTTTTCTCCATGTTAATTTCCATAGGGCGGTCGATTTCACTTTTAGCCCGAACGGATGAATGGATTTCCACCAAACTTGGCAAAATTGTAGGGACTGGTAGCCCGATGTGCCTTTGCTATGTCTCAAGATATGTGCTCCAGTAGAATTTGAGTAATTTAGGTTAAAAAAAATATATATATCTGTAAGCGCGCCCCGGTGCGCGCACCGGCGAGCGCTCCGGTCGCGCCACGTGAGGTGCGCACGGAAAGCTGATTGGCTGTCGGGTGTCTGAAAACATTCGAAACAGACCGGAGCGGCCGCCATCTTGTGTCTCGGTAAAATCGAGACACAAGAGGTGTCAAAAACAAAGGGGGGAATTGACCATAAGGGGGCAGGGTAGACCCCCCCTGACCCCCTAGGTTTAATGTGGGGGCCATAAAAGGGCCCCGCGGGGTCAAAAAAAAATATATTTTTTTGATTATCGCGGGGGGCGCGCCTGGTACGCGCACCGGGGAGCGCACCGGGGAGCGCACCAGGGAGAAAAGAGAATGGCAGAGTTTTAAAATTTAAGTCATTTTATATAAATGGGAGGTAGTTCTGAAAAGAACTGGTTTTTTATTCTTTTTGTTGTTTTATATTTTTTTTCGGAGTTTTTAAACTTTTTTTGCTTTTTTTGGTTTTTCTGAACATTTTTTGTTTTTTTTGTATTTTTTAAGGAGAGAAACAAAAACCAAGCATTTCAAAAGGGCTCAACAGGAGAAAAAAAAAGGGCAACAAATTAATATTTCCTTTGGCACTTGTGGTTTTCCCAAGCACGATTAATAAGAGTGATGCATTGCTCACCATAGCAAATCGTTTGACCACAAAATTTACAAACCATTTTAAAATTTGAAAAGTTGGTTTGTATGATGGAGCATGTCTCCCTAACTTCCGGGCCTGATGGGGTGGGAACAGTAGTTTTGGAGGTGCTGGCAGAAGATTGTACAGGGTTTTTGGCCAGTTCCCTGACCTCTGCCCTAGAATAGTTGTTGGGATGTTTTCTTAGCATATGCCTAATCATTGTGTGGTTGCCGAAGGAGTACTTCTTGTTGGGATTCCCCCTTGACATCTCCTGATGACAGATAAGGCAGGTTGCTTTAGGTGCATTCACTTTTTTTTTGTCACTCGGGATAGAAAAAAATTGCCAAATGATGTGCTCTTTTGGTTTGTATGTTATGTTGTCCTCTGGGACGAATCTACTGTCCTCTTCGTCCTCATCCTCCTCCTGTTCTGGATCTCCACCACTGTGAAGTTGAGGAGGTCCTTGTGGTGGTGGTGGTGGTGGTGGTGGTGGTCCAGAAGATCCAGCAGCTGCAGCTAATGTAGCCATTTTCTATAGATAAAAGTAAAGGTCTTCCTCTCTCAAAGCAAAAAGGTAGAATAAGGAAAAAAGGTGGGGGCTTTCCTCATTTGGAAAAAAAAAATATCCTGAACCAATGAGAAGTGTTAATTTTAGGTCACATGACTAGGGGTTTTATCATTATGAAACCAAAACTGTTATGAACCAATCAAAAGTGTTATTTTTAGGGCACATGACCCGACGCGCTTACGCTACGCGCCCCGGGGCGTGCCCGGGGGCGTGCCCCGGGTTGCGTAGCGTAAGCGCGTCGGTGCGCTTACGTCGTGCGTTTCACGCATACGCGGCTACGCGATACGTCACGATTATGTTTTCGTTCGCGATATTGGCGCTTACGGGACGCTCCCCGGTGCACGCCCCGGGGCGCTTCATACAATTGCGCTTTCCGGGGCGCTCCCCAGGGCGCGCTCCGGGAGCGCTCCCCTCCCCCCCCCAAAAAAAAAAAAAATTAATAAATAAAAAAAAATGGGAAAAATTGTATGGACTGGAAGCCCTATTTTTAAGTTGTTTTTACGAAAATTAACTTTGAAAAAATATATATTGGGACAAATTGGGCTATATATATGTTAGTGCCCAAACGTAGCCCAATGTAGCCAAATATAGCCCAATGTAGCCAAAAGATGGCCACCAGAGACAAAAAAAAAATTGCCCAAATATCAGCCAGATGTAGCAGAACTGTAGCCCAATGACAGAATGTACCAGCATTAAAAAAAAACTATGAAATTCACTGAAAAAACCATAGGTTTCACACCAGTTATAGTTAGGAATTAGCATTTAAAAAACCTATTAAATTCACTGAAAAAACAGAGGTTTCACACCAGTTATAGTTAGCTGGAAATTTTACTGTCATAAAACCATTGAAATTCCCACGTTATAGTTAGTCGGACTCACTATAACTTGCGCGTACAATGCACTGCTGATGACATCACATATTACATCACTCATGACATGGTCAGTGACATCACTCATGACATCACTGATGACACCATCCAGTGAATGTGTGTCTTTTTGAAAAATAAATATGTTTTATATATGTATTTGTAAAGGACGATGGAAGAATAAATGGTTAAATAAGTGTGTAAATGGATGTTTTTTTAAAAGAATTGATTGGTTAACTGCCTTATTAACTGTATCTTAGTGAATACATATATTAACGAGTAATTTTTTAATTTTGTAATATATGTATCAGTGTTTCACTTTGTGTATAAGTGGCTGCATGGGTTGATGACTGACTTACTGTTTGTATGTGTTTTGAAGACAGCAGGACTGTATGGGTGGATGAGTGTGTATATGTGTGTGTTAGTGAGTGAATTTCGTCTCACTAGTGTCTTTATGAGTAACTACATATGTTTTAAACTTGTATATATGAGCATTAATGTATATAAGTAAGTATATGTTAGAGTGAGAGATTGAAAGAATTCCTGTTTAAATAAGTATGTGTTTCTATAAGTGATTGTTTAAGAGGGTAAATATGTGTAAGTTTCCTTAGAAGTAAGGTGGTAGTGTGTGTAAATCTGTATATGCAAATAAATGGATGTTTATTAGTTTATTTGCATGTGTGAGTATGTGTGTGAGTAACTTTTTGATGACTGTCGGTGTGTAACAGGATGAATAGGGGTATCACTACATATGATGAGTGAGTATATGTATGAGTGAATACATAAAATTGTTGGTGAATGTGTGAATTTGTATATAGATAGTAAAATTACTGAATTGGTTGTTGTAACTGGTATGGGTATATCCACTTTTTTGAAAATATTAGTTTCTATTTTTGAATATGTGTTTCAAGGGTTACATTACACTGAAAGGAGGTCTGTCACTGTGTCACTAGGATGGTGTCATCAGTGATGTCATGAGTGATGTCACTGACCATGTCATGAGTGATGTAATATGTGATGTCATCAGCAGTGCATTGTACGCGCAAGTTATAGTGAGTCCGACTAACTATAACGTGGGAATTTCAATGGTTTTATGACAGTAAAATTTCCAGCTAACTATAACTGGTGTGAAACCTCTGGTTTTTTCAGTGAATTTAATAGGTTTTTTAAATGCTAATTCCTAACTATAACTGGTGTGAAACCTATGGTTTTTTCAGTGAATATATATATATATATATATAATTGCAGGCATAGAGTACCAAATAAATTACGTGAAAAAGAAACAGAGTGCTCGGAGTAGTTCCTAAGCTTAGCGGG
>NW_028252947.1:0-15785 GCF_964263255.1 Lissotriton vulgaris
GTGTCCCACATTCCCTTCCAGCAAGTCCACAGTGTCATGATAGACCCGAACCCCCAAATAGGTGATGCATGATGGTTCCCAGGTAATCGCCCCAATTGACATCGGCGGCGGAAAACCCGGCCGGACCAGGAAAAGACAGGTTTTGCTCCAGTTTGGCTGGAATCCTGACACTGCTCCATATCGCGACAGCAAGGAAGTTGCTCCTCGTAACGCCTCTCCAGTATCTTCCAGAAAGAGGAGCAAGTCGTCTGCACATAGAGACACATAATGAGGCACCCCATGGAGCTGCAGTCCCTTATAGGCCAGTCCCGAGCGAGCCCGGATCGCAAGGGGTTCCATCGCCAGGGCAAACAACAGGGGCGACAAAGAGCAGCCCTGTCTTGTCCCTCTCAGCACTGGGTATTGGTCAGAGATCACCTCCCACAACAGTACCCAGGCAGTAGCTGAGGAATACAGTACTCTCGTCCAGGAACTGAACCGCCCACCCAGTCTGAATCGTCCCATCACCTTGCGGAGGAAAACCCACTCCAGGCTGTCAAACGCCTTTTCTATATCGACAGAGAGGACTGCTGGTGAGCGCAGGTTATCATGGTCCCCCCGCAAGAACCCGTAAACAAGTTGTAAAGGCGAGTGTGGGTGGGGGTAAGGGCTGAAGCGAATATTCTATCAAATTTAGGGGTGAAGCCATCATTTCCCAGTGCTTTGCCCGTAGGAAGATTCCGGATGGCCCCAAGTATCTCTTCGCAGCTAATGTCGGTGTCCATCTTCGCCGCCTCGGGGGCTGAGAGTTGGGCCACTGGGGCTCCTTCGACAAAGGCTACTGCCGCCTCTTCATCCTGTGTTTTAGCTGTATAAAGCGTGGAGTAAAAACCTTCAAATTCACTTGCTGTAAGGTCGTCCGGCCTTACACTGTCCCCCCACTTGGTCCTCGAGCTCTATAACCCGTCACTGTTCCACCTGTGCACAAAGTTTGTATGCGAGCTCTCTCTGCCTTTTTCCCTCCCTCATAAAATTCCTGCTTTGTGCACAGCAGTGTAAACTCAGCTTTATTTATATCCAATGCCTTCAATTGCTTGCGCGTCACCGTGAGCTTTCTCCTAGTTTTGATGGAGCTGGTTATGTGCCTCCGTTGTCATTAAGTTCCAGGAAGTCCTGAATTGACTTCCTGATCTGTCCACACTGGACTCGTATGTGAGAAGCCAATAATTCAATCGCCACCCTTTCTTGGAGGTCTGTCCTCCCGCATCCTCAGTGAGAGCATGATAGGGGAGTCGTCCGATAGTTCAGCTGCTCCTATCTCCATGGCCACTAGCGCCAGGGCCATGCAGAGGTATTTCAAGAAGAAATCTAGTCTCGCCTAGATTTGGTCGGCAGCCAAGTAAAAGGTATATTCTCTAGCGGAAGGGTTGCGATCGTGCCATATGTCTACCAGGCCCACCTCCGTAAGCCAATTCTGCATAGTGTTGGAGAGTGCACCGGTCTTGCCGGCCCTCAGCACCAATAGCGTGGGGTCGTGCACAGTGTTATAGTTCTCCTCCTATTACTAACTCTTCATCCGGGGATTTCAGTATCTCTCCCAGAGCATTCTTAATAAAGGGCTTTTGTGAGTCATTTGGGGGATATATGGAAGCCACATTGTAAGTGCAATTCCCGACCTCCACTCTCAAGGATAACATCCCGCCGGACCTCTGCCTGAGTTGATAAAACCCTCCCGGAGATGTTTGTTGCAGATAGGATGGTCACCCCCGCCCATTCCCCCGAAGAAGAGGAGAAATATTGTTGGTCTAACCATCTTGAACTAAGATGTCACCAATCTGCACGCTTTAAGTGCGTTTCCTGAAGGAGGCATACATAGCATTTGCAGTTTCGGAGGAGTGTAAGCAGGGCCAATCACTTCGCTGATGTGTTAAGACCTCGGACATTGAGGCTCAATATTTTAAGAGTGCGCGCATGCGGGATTGCCAGTGGTGTAGCTAGCCTGTAAGTAGAGTGGGTGACGTTCCCCGCCCAATAAATCCAAAGAAGTGGCCAGTGGTACACTTGTTGAGACAGGAAGGTGGGTTGCCGAGTAAACAAAGAGGGGATAGCCTATCTGAGTCGGAGGCCATGCAGTGACCCTGGAGTGTTAAGAGTTAGAGGTGGGGCCCCCGCCTACCCCTATGTGGACTTAATTCCATAGGCCATAATCCCACCATGGCGCCTCTTCCCCCACAGAGTTGTAAGCTGATGTGATGTGGGAGTGGGACCCGATAAATGAGAGCCCAGCGGGCGCGTGTCCCTCCCTGCCCTCAGGACCTGGTGGTGTGAGGCCAATGCTAAAGCCTATTAGCTTGTCTCCCAGGGGTGTAGTTATTATGCTCCTTTTTGGGTGGGTTAAACAAAGATAGAGAATCCAGTAAAAGTAGATAAGAACACATAAACAACTTGTACCAGTATGCTCCAATAGCCGGGAGAGAGTGTCTCCAAGTAAGGTGGGTCCGTGAGCACCGCACCTCCGAGACGTCATCAACTGCTCCTTCAAATCCGCCACCTTCCCGGATAGCTGGAAACACGCTGAACTCAGCGCCCTTCTGAAAAAACCCACAGCGGACCCCACCGAACTCAAAAATTACCGCCCCATCTCGCTCCTTCCATTCCCGGCCAAAGTCATCGAGAAAGCTGTCAACAACCAGCTCGCCGCCTTCCTCGAAGCCAACAAATCCCTCGACTCCTCACAGTCCGGCTTCCGAGCAAAACACAGCACTGAGACCGCACTCATCGCAGCAACAGACGACATTCGAACTCTACTGGACAATGGAGACACAGTCGCCCTCATCCTCCTCGACCTCTCCGCAGCCTTCGACACAGTCTGCCATAGCACCCTTCTACAGCGCCTCAGAAACGTTGGAATACAAGGAAAAGCTCTGGAATGGATCACCTCGTTCCTCACCGGAAGAACCCAGAGAGTCCGCCTTCCACCATTCAAGTCAGTGGCCACTGAAGTCATCTGCGGCGTACCACAAGGATCCTCACTCAGCCCCACCCTTTTCAACGTATACATGAGCCCCCTCGCGGCCATCGCCCGCCAACACAACCTCAACATCATCTCCTACGCGGATGACACTCAACTGATCCTATCACTCACCAACGACCCTAGCATCGCCAAAACGAACCTACACGAAGGAATGAAAGAAGTAGCCGAATGGATGAAACACAGCCGTCTGAAACTGAACTCGGATAAAATAGAAGTCCTCATCTTAGGTACCTCCCCCTCCGCATGGGACGACTCTTGGTGGCCAGAAGCCCTTGGAAAAGCACCCATCCCGACAGACCACGCACGGAACCTAGGCGTCATCCTGGATTCCTCACTTTCAATGAACAGACAAGTCAACGCCGTCTCCTCACCCTGCTTCAACATTCTTCGCATGCTCAAAAAAACATTCCGTTGGATCCCCACCGAAACTAGGAAAACGGTCACCCACGCTCTGGTCACGAGCCGACTGGACTATGGAAACACCCTCTACGCCGGGACTACCGCCAAACTCCAGAAAAAACTCCAACGAATCCAAAACGCCTCAGCCAGGCTCATATTAGACATCCCGCGTAAAGAACATATCTCTGGTCACCTGAAAAACCTCCACTGGCTTCCCGTCAATAAGAGGATCACTTTCCGGCTCCTTACCCACGCACACAAAGCACTATACAAAATCGGACCAGAATGCCTCAACACACGACTGTCCTTCTACGCCCCCTCCCGCCAGCTTCGATCTTCCAACCAAGCCCTTGCCACTGTACCTCGCATCAACAAGACCACCATGGGAGGTAGATCCTTCTCCTACCTGGCAGCTAAAACCTGGAACTCACTTCCCACCTACCTTCGCCTTACCCAGAACCACCTAGCATTCAGAAAGCAACTTAAAACGTGGATATTTGACAAGTGATTCCCCACCCCTCCTTAAGCGCCTTGAGACCCTCTGGGTATGTAGTGCGCTATATAAATTCTCTGACTTGACTTGACTTGACTTGACCCTGGTATTAAACCCTCTCCATGCTTCCAGTTCTTAAGGAGAGGGGAGCCCCACCGGGCGAAGGCCACCCAGCCAAAACCTTGTTCTTTATTGAGTGGAATGCCCACCAGCCAGCACTCTTGCAAGCCTAAGATCCTCTTGTGTCTGAGTCTTCCTCGCGCTGCTGGAGTTGTCTATGGAGTGCTTCCCTTTCTCTGGTACTTTTGGATTCTGTGGATTTTGCCATGAGTTCCTTCTTGGCTTGGCGCTCACGTTGTGGTCTTCTGATGCGTCTGAGTGTCCCCCCAATTTGTCCCCCGATGCTATACTCGGGCCCAAGACTGATCATGCCTCCTCCAGTGTGCGTACTAAGTTTGTTGCCTGGTTCCAGACGAAGGCCAGCCGGAACGTATGGCCCTATTTGTAATGGACCCCCTTTTCCCTTAGGAAGGTGGTGTCTCTGAAGAGTAAGCGGCAACAAGTCATCAAAGATGCCTAATTGCATCCCTTCAAAGAATATGACAGCTGTATCTTGAGCCACCACCATAATTTTCTCCTTTTGTGCGTAGGAGTTGGAGAGGTGAGGATGTCATGATGCCCACCCGGTCTGGTCGCTGTGCGCCCTGCCTTGTGTGTGTGGTCCAGGGAGATATCTCTGTCACGCAGTTCCGGTGACACCTGACTGAAAAGCTGCATGACTGGGTCCTGCAGCTCTGGGCCAGACTGGGAACCAAACCAGCCCTGGCAAACTGCTCGGCTGGCCACCCTGAAGGAGAGAGTGGGTGTGGCCAAGCTGTTTGCTAAGGCCGGTTGTGGCCAATTTTGTTACAGGGGGCCGATATTGCTGGCTCCGAGTAACAAAAACTGCCCCCTAGGGGCCCAAAACCAGCCCCCACCCTGGCAGCTCCCTACGGCCAGTCCGGCCCTGCTCTATCTTGCCCGCGTCCGCCTGAAGTGAGACCCTCTTTATGTGAATGTAGGCGCATCAGGATCTGTTCTCCAGATCTTCCAACCGGTAGCACAGATCCTCATTCCGATCTTTTTAATCCAAGAGCTCACTTGTGTGGTCTTGTTGCTCCTCTTCTCTAACATCCCCCGTTCTTTCGAGGGTATCTGCTCTGTTCCCCCAACTCCGTCACCTCAGATATCAGGGCTCTAATGTCCGTCGCCAGTTCCTCAAGGAGGGACGCAAAATCGTTCCGCAGGGCGCCAAACTATTTTTCCATGAAGTGGCTCGTAACTGGTTCTGCGGCTGCTGCTGTGTCTACTGGTAGGGCTGTGTCACTTGCATTTCTTGGGGGGGGGGGATTAATGGCGTGTTTCCTTTCTTTTGGAACTCGCTTTCCGCAGTAAGTCCTTTATGGAGCCCTCCTTTTTTGTCCACCCTTTGGCCATTTTCTGAGGGGCCTGGTGGCTTCAGAGCCTGTCTCTGTGAACGGCCAATCTGAGGGTCCCGGTTCTGGCCTATGGCTAGCTGCTGCCGTCAGACCCTGCTCCCGCGTACAGTATAAAGGGCCCCTCCAGGTGCACTGACCATTGTCCTGGGTTAAATGCTCCACCCAACCGTGTCCTGCTGGATTAAGCTCCCTGCCACTGACTGGGTCTTCTCTGAGTCGGTGTCTCCTCCCTCCGCTGTGTTTGCCTTCCAGTCGTGGTCACTCGCATCAACCCCAAGGGCCCCGACGGCCCCCAGAGGTATTGAGGTCCCTCCCAGGTCAGGAATCTCTCCTACGCCACCTCCTTTCAGCAGGAGAGCTCCTGCTGTGGGCCCAGGGTTACTCCCCTCGTCCCAGCTTCCTTTCTTGTGGACCTGCTCACCTCTATTGTCCTGCGTCGGCCTCTCTGAGCTGCTGTGGGCTGATCCTGGTTGGGGCGATCACCGACTTCCTAGCTTCTGATCTTCCGATGTTCCCAGGATCGCACTCCGCTCCCATCAGGTATGTCAGGCCCACGGGTCGCTCTTTGCCTTCCGGACACCTTGCCTTATATAGATTTGATCCGGGTGTCAGAGTCCTGCTGTCTCTCCGTTCGGGCCCTCGTGCCCGCCTTGTTGCAATCTAGCTGCATGCCCCCCTCCCCCCTCTGCTTTCCGCGGACTGCAAATTCTGGCATGTCAGGCTTTCCCCATGGGCTTTTGGGCCAGCCTGCTTCCCGGCCACTGGCTACAGATCAGCTGCCGCACCCCCCGGCTGTTTCTAGGTGCTGTGGGGACTGTCCACCACCACCGCAAGCACCGCTCACTCCAGTCGTGGTGATGCTGCCGGTCGGAGTATGCTCTCTCATTCTGGCCTTGGCCGACTTGTCACTCCAGGCCGCGGGCCGCCATTTTGTGGTTCCCACTGCGGGTACGCAGCAGTATCGGATGGTTAATCTGCCGCCTTCTCAAGCCTTGCTCCTGTGTTCAGCCCACCCTGTGGGAGCCAGCCCAGCTAATTTGCGTCGGCTGGGGCTGTATGACTGCTGAATTAATGCTGATGAAAGGGCCTCGCCTGGCGGAGCACCGGAGTTGTGAAGTCCCTCTGACCCCAACCTGGCCACGCCCCAAGGTTTGCATTTATATAGCCCTTGTTAGCCACAATGGGGTGTTGAAGCACTTTTTGGCGAGTAGCACGCTACTCTGGAACCCATAAAAGGTTAGTGTTGAATTAGTATAGGGAAATATTAAAGTAATTTAAATGGTGGATATGTTAGTCAGTTATTTGGATTGAGAAGAGTAGCGGAAGGATAGGAGAGGGGAAAAGGTTTGCCTTTATTTAGTGCTTGCTACCCCTGATGAGGCGTTAAAGTGCTTTTTGGGTATGTATCACGCTACTCTGGGACCCATAGAGGATTAGTGGTGAATACATATAGTGAAATATGAAAAATTGAGAAGTGGACTTGTTAGTCTGTTATTTTGGTTGAAAGGATAGTGGAGGGATAGAAAAGAGAAGGATTTAGATTTTTTTGTTTTGGAAGTCATAGCAGTAGGAGGAGGTTTGGATGAGTAGAAAGGGATGTGGAGGGGAAGAGTCAGAGGGAAGAGGTTAGAAAGGCTTGTTTTGGGTGATCGGTATATTAAGAGGTGTCAGATGATGCAAGGAGGGGAGAGTAGTGGAGAGTCTAGAAAGGGTTATTTTGGGGATCATAATAGCAGTATAGGGTTTAGGATGAATATGAGAGGGGATGTAGAGGGTATATTGATAAAGGTATAGGGTGAGAAATAGGGTAGTGCATTGGAAAGAGTAGTAGATAGAGGTTTGAGATGAGTCCGAGTTGAGGTAGAGGATATATTGAGAGGAGTATAGGGTAAGAAATAGAGTATTACATTGCATGCTTTTTTAGGAGAAAAGTAATAAATATATAGATCCAAGTACATGGAAGGTATATAGATGCATAAAGTAGGTAAGTATATGTAAATTCAAGATGCATTAGGTAAACTCTGGTTTTCAAGTGTTGTTGTACTTCTTTTTTTTTAAACATAATTATTCTACATGTTTATACAAAGCAACACACATATATAGGTACATATCTATAATACAAATACATGTTTATATCCAGAATGATATGCTGTATATTTCTGTTTGCATATGGTGCTTATTTGGGGAAGAGCCAATTCTTGAGTAGTTTTCTGAAGATAAGGTTGTTGTCCGTGTATCTTATGTTGGGGGGGTAGAGATCCATAGTTTGGCTGCCTGAACAGAGATGAATGTGCCAGCCATGGTTTTTTTCTTGTATCTTGGGATTTTGAGTCGAGTTGCCTCTCTAGAGCGGAGGTTCCTTTGTTGAATGTGTTTGGTGATTTTATTCCTGATGAAGAGTGGTCTCATCCCATGTATCGCTTTGTGGGTGATACAAAGCAGCTTGAGCGTGGATCTTCTCACAACGGGTAACCAATGCAGGGCTTTCAAGGCAGAGGAGATGTGGTCTCATGGTTTGATATGCAAGAGTAGTCTGGCAGCTGAGTTCTGAATCCGTTGTTGTCTTTTCATGGTTGATGATCCATGCTAGAGGCTATTGGCGTAATCAAGTTTAGACAGAACAAGGGAGATGGTAGCTTGGACCTTGTGTGGAAATCCCAAATGGGAAAAGATTTTTTGCATGGTTTTTTAGTAACAAAGCTTGATTTTGCTAGTTTGTCCACTTGGGCATTTATAGATAGCTTGGAGTCCATGGTCATTCGAGGTTTCTTACTTCCTTCGATACTTTAGGCGGGGATCCCAGTTCATCAGACCAGGTGGCAAGTGGGTCATATTGTTTCCAATCGCCACATGTGAGTATTTCCGTTTTGGAAGCATTCAATTTGAGATGGCTTTAGGACAACTGAAAATTGGTAAGTTTCTAATTTCTTTGGGGCATTCCAGTTGAAGGAGTGTTTGCATGTCATCTGCATAGTTATAGCATATGAGGGGAAATTGATTGATCAGTACTGGTAATGACTTCATGTAGATGTTGATAAACATGGGCGAGATAACAGAGCCTTGAAATACCCCTGCTTTTGTTATGAAGATTTATAGAGCGCATGGCTACCCAAACGCTTCCCAGAGCTAGGCATGAGACATGGTGAAGTGAGAGAGGAAGAAGGTTAGTCGCATTTGTTAAACAGCCAAGTTTTCAGTTTTTTTCTGAAGGTTGCTTCTGAGGCTGTAAACTAATCTCCAGCTGAAGTGAATTCCATAGTTTGGGCACCAGGTGGGAAAAGTTTATTCTGCCCCATCTGGCTACTTTTATTCTGGTGGTTTTTAACAGGCGCTCAGTGCCTGACCTCAGACATCTGTTGGGAAGGTATAAGCATACCAGATTTCAGATCTTACTGCGCTCTTTGTTATTTATGGCTCTGTGGGTTAGGCAGAGTGCTTTAAAGTTGATTCTTGCCTCGATCGGGAGCCCGTGTAAATTTATGCGATGTGTACTCACAGATTTCTTCATTGGAATTTGACACAGAAGTCTGGCTGCTGCGTTCTGGACTACCTGTAACTTGTTAATAACATATTAAGGTGCGCCCAGAAGGAGCGACTTACTGTAGTCCAAACTTGATGTGACCAAGGAGTGTATGGTTGTTTTCCTTAGCTGCATGGGGATTAGCTTAAGAATCTTGCAGAGCATTCTTAAAAGCCCAAAGCATGTGCCAGCCACCTTCATTGCCCGATAGCTGACTTGTATAATCTGTTAATTTTCGGTAGGCTAAGTTTGTCTTGTTTGGCGTTTGTTTTGAGCCAGGTACATTGCAGTTTTGTTGTTTTATGTCTTTTATCTCTGTATTTCTCCAAGGTGCTCGTTTTCTTTTGTTTTGTTGTATGGTTTTGAGTGGTATCAGGATATCAAAAGTTTTCTCTAGCCACTCATAAAGTTTTTGAACAGAATTTATTGTTTCCAAATCTGTACTGGATGTTAGTTGTGTTTCTGAATGTTCCAAATTGAGTTTGTTCCACTGTCCATAGGTGGATGCATATAAGGTAGTTTTAGGTGAGTCGCTTAGTGTTGTTTTATGTTGGAAAGCAAGCAAGCAAGTGGTGATCTGACCATATGACTGGAGTTATAGTTTGAAAGGTAACTAGTTTGGTTTTTACCAAAAATGACATCTAGGATGTGTCTAGCGATGTGTGTGGGTATGTGGATGATGTGATAGAGGTTCAGTGTGTCTAGACCAGTGAATATTATTTTTGGATGCAGCATATTGGGTTTGTCAAACAAAATGTTGAGGTCATCCAGAACGCATAGGTTTGGAGTGTATTGTTATCATGTGTAAAACTGTGTCTAGAAGTGTTTCTGGGAATGTCGCCATGCTAGGTAGAGGTCTGTAAAGGAGCAGGAAGTGACAGGAGTAAGATGGTGTAGGATTGCATCTGGTGAGAAGAGCCTCACAATTCTTTATGGAGATGTCGTCAACATTAGTGATATGTAGTTTGTTGAACACAACAGCTAGGCCACCTCCTTTTTTGCCTATACGATTTTGGGTGATCGTTTGATAGCCTAGAGGAATGGCTTCATGCATGACTGGAGTCATATCATCTCCCAATCATGATTCAGTTATGAGTAGTATGTCTGGTTTTGCGTCAGTGAGAAGGTCGTAGATGTGATGTTTGTATTTAGAGAGCGATCAAGCATTTATTAGTAGACGGTTTAGAGAATGAGCTTTGTTGACAGTGAGACTTTGTTTTGTAGGAGAGTGATCAGTATTGTGTGGGTTTGTAGAAGGTGTGTTTTTAGTGCTGGTGTTAGCTGTATTAGTGAAAAAAAGGGGGGGTTCCTTTCTGTGTTATTTGACTTTAGAGTTCTGACCTTAAGGCCTAGATACTAATTTAACTTTTAGTATTCCAATATGACACGGATTATTATATCTGCACACGACTAGGGTATTTTTTTGTCTCTCAAAGTTTATTTTGTTGTTATTTTTTAAAAACATGTGAATTCATTTATTTTATAACCTTTTCAAACAATCCTACACAAATTGACTATCTAATATAAATGGTAATCCCTATGCTTATATTTAGATCAAATTGCAGATAATCAATACACAAATACATTTCATAACATTATTACACAAAATTATTTTTTTTTTTATATAAAAACAGAAGAAAGTCCTTTGTCGACGCGTTTGGGTGTATAGAAGCTGTTATGACACCTTCTTCAGGACAGACTTTGAATTAAAAAACAAACTTCTTCATTCTAAAATTATATACATACAATTAGTGTCATGTATTTTGATGAGAGCAAAATGCATTTACCTAGTGTGCATGTTACCCATGTGACATATTATTCAATGTATTCTCACTTTCTTATGTGGATCTTGATATGTTTTAAGAGTCCACACCCTAGGAGATTTAGAGTCAACAGTTCCTCCTCATAGGTAGTAGTACTGTTGAATGTATTTCTTAATTCCTCTAAGAAAAGAAAATACACCAATTAAAATTGTATTCTAAATAGGGTTCAAGCCTCTGATATGGGCTGTGTGGCTTTGGTACTTACTTAACATGGAGAGAATAATGTCTCTTGTGTCAGGTTCGAATCTTTTTAATTTAGATTCTAGTCTAGGTCACTTCTGATTATTTTCTTGGGCCTAGACCTAAAAGAGAACATCTGTATCGGTATAACCGTATATTTTTTTCGTTGGATGTGTCTCAAAAGTGGACCTCCGCATGAGCTAAACATACCTTAAATTATGTATCCATTCCCAGTTCGTTCTTAAAACAGATTCTCTTCTCGTTTTATGGGTTTTTCTTCACTTTAGACCCTCTGCGGGGAAGCCGTAATTCTTCTTCTGAGTGACCTGAATTTAAAGATTTTAAATAATTATGCTTTGTTTAATCTTTATCTTACTCAGCAATCTGTATTTCTTTTAGTTTTAAGATTTGAGGCCGACAGTACTCTATTTCGCTGAGTTCTTTATATTTACGAAAATTGTCAGATATGGCGAGTGCTCAGCATATGTTCGCGCAAAAGTTAGAGAAACTTCTATAAATCTGCTTGAAGTTAGCTTGTAACAGGTGCCACCATTATCGCTAATGATAAAGGCACTTGTGACCTGATGCACCCGATTTCGCCCGCTGTCTTATTTACTCAGCGGTTCCACCTCTTAGCCTGTTTCCTTTACTGGGGAATTTTTGCACTGCTGATAAAAAGGGGCAGCTAATACGGATATGAGTTACAATACTCCTCGCATGCGGCAGAGCAAAGTCTCGTTACGAAAGTGGTCTGGTGCCTGTGACACATTAGGTGTTGCCACGGCTTACTATACCCCTCCATGTAGCTAATTACTTACAATTATTCGTTAATTTCAACCGGAAGCGCCCTCGCGCAACGAATAATTGTAAGTAATTAGCTAATTAAGCGAAGGTTGAGGGTTATAAAAACGGTGATTTAGAGGGACTCTCTCATCGTATAGCCGGGAGAGAGGACGTGTCGATCGCTACGGTCCGCGAAGAACAAGGTAAGGAGTCTGGGACAACTTGGAGGGGTATAGTAAGCCGTGGCAACACCTAATGTGTCACAGGCACCAGACCACTTTCGTAACGAGACTTTGCTCTGCCGCATGCGAGGAGTATTGTAACTCGAATCCGTATTAGCGGCCCCTTTTTATCAGCAGTGCAAAAATTCCCCAGTAAAGGACTCGGGCTAAAAGGTGGAACCGCTGAGTAAATAAGACAGCGGGCGAAATCGGGTGCATCAGGTCACAAGTGCCTTTATCATTAGCGATAATGGTGGCGCCTGTTACAAGCTAACTTAAAGCAGATTTATAGAAGTTTCTCTAACTTTTGCGCGAACATATGCTGAGCACTCGCCATATCCGACAATTTTCGTGACTATAAAGAACTCGGCGAAATCGAGTACTGTCGGCCTCAAATCTTAAAACTAAAAGAAATACAGATTGCTGGGTAAGATAAAGATTAAACAAAGCATAATTATTTAAAATCTTTAAATTCAGGTCACTCAGAAGAAGAATTACGGCTTCCCCGCAAAGGGTCTAAAGTGAAAAAAAACCCATAAAATGAGAAGAGAATCGGTTTTAAGAACAAACTGGGAATGGATACATAATTTTAAGGTATGTTTAGCTCATGCGGAGGTCCACTTTTGAGACCCATCCAACGAAAAAAATATACGGTTATACCGATACAGATGTTCTCTTTTAGGTCTAGACCCAAAAAAATAATCAGAAGTGACCTAGACCAGAATCTAAATTAAAAAGATTCGAACCTGACACAAGAGACATTATTCTCTCCGCTTTAAGTAAGTACCAACGCCACAGCCCATATCAGAGGCTTGAACCCCATTTAGAACACAATTTTAATTGGTGTATTTTCTTTACTTAGAGGAATTAAGAAATACATTCAACAGTACTACTACCTATGAGGAGGAACTGTTGACTCTAAATCTCCTAGGGTGTGGACTCTTAAAACATTTCAAGATCCACATAAGAAAGTAAGAATACTTTGAATAATATGTCACGTGGGTAACCATGCACACTAGATAAATGCATTTTGCTCTCATCAAAATACATAACACTAATTGTGTGTGTTAAATTTTAGAATGAAGAAGTTTTGTTTTTAATTCAAAGTCTGTTCTGAAGAAGGTGTCATAACAGCTTCTATACACCGAAACGCGTCAACAAAGGACTTTTTTCTGTTTTTATATAAAAAATGTTTTTTTTAATTTTGTGTAATAATGTTCTTAAATTTATTTGTGCATTGATTATCTGCAATTTGATCTAAATACAAGCATAGGGATTACCATTTGTATTAGATAGTCAATTTGTGTAGGATTGTTTGAAAATGTTATAAAATAAATGAATTCACATGTTTTTAAAAAATAACAACAAAATGAACTTTGAGAGACAAAAAATACCCTAGTTGTGTGCAGATATAATAATCCGAGTCATATTGGAATACTAAAAGTTAAATTAGTATCTAGGCCTTAAGGTCCGAACTCTAAAGTCAAATAACACAGAAAGGAACCCCCCCCTTTTTTTTCACTGTTGTATACCCAGTCCTTTCTGGTTTTCTGGGAAACTCTCGCTTTTGAATAATGTTAGCTGTATTAGGATAGCAACTGCGTAGCTGTTCTGCAATGTGGTCCTCGTCCAGCAGGCTAAGAAGGCATTTTGATGGGTCTGCCTGTGTAGGTGGTGGAGACGGTGTTTGAGGGTGAGTTGGTGTGCTGTGTTGTTTTTGTGGTGTAACCTTGTTGTGCAGAAGACATAGAGAAGCAAAGTTGTGATGTGTGGCACATTGCTTATATTGTTTGCGTGTGTTTAGGGCTAAAGGTGTATGAGTTAGGGGTGGTGGTGCAGCAGGTGGGTCATATAGTAAGGTTCCAAATTGTCCAATGGATGAGAGGCGGTTAGAAGAGAGTTGCTGTGTTACTGTATGCCTGTTAGGTGTGGTAGAAGAGAGAAAGCTTGGCATAGTAGTTTGTTCATTCGTGTAGTTAGAAAGGTGGGCGTATAATTATATTTTGTGACTGTAAGTATTATGAGGTGTTGCCCTTGAGAGATTTTGTTGTGCTGGTGTGCGTGATATGTTCTGTGATATCCTACCACCACTCAAGCCTCCAGCAACCGGTGACAAAACAATGGAAACCACAGACAACACAAAGCTTGCCCTTTTCAGGCACAGCGAAAGGAAGAAGACCGCTCTATAGTGGAGACAACTCCTCAACCAAGTGACTCCCCTTACCAGTTGCCTGCCACGAGTGTTAGCTGAATAATGGCCTTCGTTCAGGAGTGGACGAGGGTCACATCAGACAAATGGATCTTCAACATTGTTCAACATGGCTACTGCTTAAAATTTCGTTAAGACATCTCCGGGAGTCAAACCAAGAAAGAGAGCACCTTTGAGGGAAGAGAGGCTCTGTCTAGAACTCTAGGTGCAGCACCTCTTGGAAACAAGCATTGGAAATGCAATAGGGCTCGCATTAGGAAAGTTTGAGCTATTGGTGTTATAAATCAGGCGGGGTACTCATAGTACGGCCCGCGGGCCAGTGGCGGCCCGGCAAGCCTTCCCTGGCGGCCCGCGGACCCCTGAGACCCCCGCGGACCCCCGAGACATCATACCTGTGTTTCCCGAGTTTTTTTTTTAAAGTGTCTGCAGCAGCGAGAGAGACTCTTGCTGCTTTGTGGGGGCTGCCGGCGGGCGATCCTAGGAATGGCCAGAGTAAAGCTGCAGGGGCCTAAGGAGAGGTGAAATACAAAGGCATCATTAACATGCAAATGGTCTTTTAATGACCTGTGAAGTGCTCGGGTGCGGCTGTGTGTGTGTGTGCCCCGGCTGGCGCACAGGCAGGGTGAGGTGACAGAGGGAGTGGGAGGGAAAGGGAGGGGGAGGGGGACGGAGAGGGAGAGAGAGAGAGAGGGAGTGAGTGAGTGAGTGAGAGGGAGGGAGGGAAGGAGTGAGAGGGAGGGAGTGAGTGAGTGAGTGAGAGGGAGTGAGTGAGAGGGAGTGAGTGAGAGGGAGTGAGTGAGAGGGAGTGAGGGAGAGGGAGTGAGGGAGAGGGAGTGAGGGAGAGGGAGTGAGGGACTGAGAGGGAGTGAGTGACAGAGGGAGTGAGTGACAGAGGGAGTGAGTGACAGAGGGAGTGAGAGAGAATGAGTAAATGAGTGGGAGTGAGTGGGTGGGAGTGGGAGTGTGAGTGTGAGTGTGAGTGTGAGTGTGAGTGTGAGTGTGAGTGTGAGTGTGAGTGTGAGTGTGAGTGTGAGTGTGAGTGTGAGTGTGAGTGTGAGTGTGAGTGTGAGTGGAGTGAGAGTGAGTAGGAGTGAGTAGGAGTGAGTAGGAGTGAGTAGGAGTGAGTAGGAGTGAGTGAGTGGTTTTTAAGTTAGAGTGAGTGAGTGAGTGAGTGAGTGAGTGAGTGAGTGAGTGAGTGAGGAGTGAGTGTGAGTGAGTGGAGTGAGTGAGTGGGAGTGAGTGAGTGAGTGGGAGTGAGTGAGTGGGAGTGAGTGAGTGGGAGTGAGTGGAGTGAGTGGAAGGAGTGGAGTGAGTGAGTGGGAGTGAGTGAGTGAGTGGGAGTGAGTGAGTGGAGTGAGTGGGGTGAGTGAGTGTGGGAGTGAGTGGAGTGAGGTGAGTGGAGTGATGAGTGGGAGTGGTGGGTGGAGTGAGTGGAGTGAGTGGAGATGAGTGAGTGGGAGTGAGAGGGTGGTGAGTGGGAGTGAGAGGGGAGTGGTGGAGTGGGAGTGAGTGGGAGTGAGTGTGGTGGAGTGAGAGGTGGAGGGAGAGGGAGTGGTGGAGGGGGGTGGGTGGAGGGAGTGAGGGTGGAGAGTGGTGAGAGGGTGGGGGTGTTGGGAGTGAGATGGGTGTTGTGTGGTGGGGTGGGTGGTGGTGGTTGTGGGGGTGG